>NC_063187.1:834503-869923 GCF_023159225.1 Perognathus longimembris pacificus
AAAAGGAACTAGGATATAAGAATGTATAAGAAATGAGCTAACTAAAACTGATGGCCAAATTTCAGTATCTTTCTTCTTAAGGAAATGCCTTTTAATAAGTCTGCTTGGCATGGATTTCAAGAAGTTAAACCTCCTTAGATTTGTCCAGGAAGAAACTCAGAAATTTTAATGTCTATATGAATTGGGGCACAATGATGCATTTACAAAGAAATTTACTGTTGAATTGTCCATCACAGCAAGATATCAAGGACATCCTCAGATGACCAAATATTAACAAATTGATTAGATGAATCATATCTAACCTATATAATACCACATAATGGCAATATACATATTTATTTATATGTAGGTGTATATATATACATGTATTTGCATAGGCGTATGTTTGAGTACACATGTATGTGTGTATAAATATATGTATATCTATACATATATACATATGCATGTATGTATACATATTTATATGTACATACATACACATGAATTACATGTGTGCATATATATACATCTGCATTACATGGAAAGTTGCCCATGCTATATAGAGAAATAAAAAGGCACAGAATGCTAGGTGCTGGTGGCTCACTCCTATAATCTTAGCTACTCAGGAGGCTGAGGTATGCAGTTCAAAGCCAGCCTAGGCAGGAAAGTCCATGAGACTCTTATCTGTAATTAACTACTCTGAAAAAGCCAGAAATGGGGCTGCGGCTCAGTGGTAGAGCACTAGCCTTGAGCACAAAGAAGCCCAGAGACAGAGCTCAGGGCCTGAGTTCAAACCCCAGAACTGGGCCACTTCCTCCCACCTCCCCCCCCACCCCCCGCAAAAAAAGGCACAGATTATATCCATGTGTAGGAGCAGATGATAACACTGTGTGAAAATAGAATCAAAAAGAATGTACCTCAACACTTTTATAATGATGTCCACCAATGTGAATAAGGGAGATAATTTTATTTACTATTTGTCCATTCTACTTTTCCTACATTAAATATATGTCACATAAAGGAAATCCACAATCTCTGCAAAAAGAAATCCTTTGAGCAATTTTGCTACACCCAGAGAAATGGAAAGGAGCTACCTGATTAATGGCTCCCAACATCTCAGCTCTACCGGCTGCCCGTGTGGCACACTGGCTGAGAAATGCTATGCTCTTCTCCAGTTTCTTGATGATTTCTTGAGCCTGGTTGTCTTCTTCACACAGAGGTATTAGAGACTGCCCGGAGAGCAAAGGGTTAAACCACATGAGCAAACCCACTGCCACCCTTCAACCCGCAGTAGAAGACTAACTTCAGTTATCTGGGTGGACGGTGAAAACAAGCAGAAAAGATTAGTAATAAATGATATTAACCTATTAATATGCAAGCACCCTGAGTCGTCAAAACAATTTAGAACCAGGCACCCATGGCTCACACCTGTCATCCCAGCTACTCAGGAGGCTGAGATCTAAGGACTGCGGTTCAAAGCCAGCCTGGGCAGGAAAGTTCATGAGACTCTTAGCCCCAATGAACCTCCAGAAAGCCCAAAGTAGAGCTGTGGCTCAAGTAGATAGAGCACCAAGAGAGATTGTGAAGCCCAAAGTTCAAGCACCAGTACTAGCACAAACAAATACACCTAGCTTGTTATAACTGGTAACTCAAATTTTAAAGAAACCTTTGATTATAGTTATCTTTTTTCCCCAAGAAAGTTTACCTTTAAAAATATATGGGGAGAGGGCTGGGAAGGTGATTTGGTGGTAGAGTACTTGCCTAGCATGCATGAAGCCCTGGGTTCAATTCCTCTGAACCACATAAATAGAATAGGCCAGAAGTGGTGCTGTGGCTCAAGTGGTAGAGTGCTAGCCTTGAGTAAAAAGAAGCCAGGGACAGTGCCCAGGACCTAAGTTCAAGCCCAAAGACTGGCAAAAAAATACCATATATATATATTATAATTATATATAATTATATGTATTATAATTATATATGGGGAGAAAAATAAGGCCCTTTGAATTCTTTCTACCTTCTTTATTTATATGTCATACAAAGTAAAGGGCTTTGCTCTATTTTTATATAATGTATATAATGTACATTAATTATAGTTACCCTCTATTACTTACCTCTAATTTTTTCTTTTTAACTGGGTTTTTTTTTTTTTTTGTCTTTTCTTTTTTGGTACTGGGAATCGAACCCAGGACATTGCACTTGCTAGGCAAGCGCTTTGCCACTGAGCTACATCCCAGCCCTCTAATTTTTTTCTTTCTTCTCTCTTTTCCTTTTTCTGTTGGTGCTGGTACCGGGGCCTGGGGGCTGTCCCTGAGCCTTTTTACTCCTCAAGGCTAGCACTCTACCATCTGAGCCACAGCTCCACTTCCAGCTTTGGGGCAGTTAATTGGAGATAAGAGTTTCATAGACTTTCTTGCCTAGACTGGCATTGAACTGTGACCCTCAGATCTCAGCCCCGGAGTAGCCAGGATTACAAGCATAAGACACTTTTTTTCAGCCCCAAATATCCCCCTTAATTTCCCAACCCATCTGTAAAGTCATGGTAACTTTATAAGCCACGTGCCCTTCTAATTGCTCTCATGCTCTTCACTACCATCAGACTAGAATCAGACCTCACAATTCCTCGATTAGTCTCACATGACAGACTTCTGGCTTTCTTCAGTGAAGCTTCAAACTGATATTGTCTGATATTGTTCAGTTTTCTGCATGATAGCTCTTCTACCTGAAATCTCCTTGAAAATCCAGAGAGAAGGAAGTGACTCATTTCATGACCCAAAGATCTATGCATCTGTTTCTTTCTGTCTCTTTCTGTCTGGCTAGCTGGCTCTATATATGTATATAATATTATATGTCTGTACATATGTATAGCTGTTTCGTTTGTCCTTCTATACACCTGTTCTGTCTGTCTGTGTATATGTCAGTGGTCTGTCTTATTTCTCTCTCACACACACATACACACACCCCTGTCTGTCTTATCTATTGATCCATCTGTTTCTCTCTCTCTCATGCTATATGTGTGTGTAGCTGTCTTATCTGTCCATCCAGCCATTTGTTCTATCTATCTATCTATCTATCTATCTATCTATCTATCTATGTTGTCTGTCTTCTTTCTCTCTATTTATATATGTCTATCTTATCTGTTTGCTCATCTATCATTCTGTCATTTCTATCTGTGTTTATCAATCATCTGTCATTCTTTCAGTCTTTCCTATCTGTCATCTATCTACTTATCTATCTTATCTATCATTTGTTTGTCCATCTGATTGTCCTATCTATCTGTCTAATGGTCTGTCTGCTTGTCTGTCCTATATCTGTCTATCTATCTACCTTTCTATCTATCATCTATCCATCATCTATCTGTCTATCATCTATCTCTGTCTCTCTTTCTATAGGACATTGAGTCTGAAACACTTCCTTTTTTGTTGTTTCATTTTTATTTTTTAAAAAATACCTAGCTTGGGCTGGGAATATGGCCTAGTGGTAGAGTACTTGCCTCATATACATGAAGCCCTGGGTTCAATTCCTCAGCACCACATATATAGAAAAGGCCAGAAGGGACGCTGTGGCTCAAATGGTAGAGTGCTAGCCTTGAGCAAAAAGAAGCCAGGGACAGTGCTCAGGCCCTGAGTCCAAGGCCCAGGAATGGCAAAAAAAAATGCCTAGCTTGAGTGGTTTCTGTTTCCTGATGAACCCTAAGCAATGAAATTTCTGTGGTGCAAACTGGTAGGAATGGTGTGTGTGCCTTTTGGGGAAGCTAATCTAGTAGTAGCATCAGAGAGACTGCTGTATTAGAGGAGAGATTTCTAGCCCACAGGCATTGCCCCTGATCTGAGAACCTCTACACATACTTCATGAAACTCCTTTTCAAACAGAAGTCAGGTGCCTGTGGCTCACACTTGAGTTGGATTTGAACTCAAGACCTTAACGCTTGGTTGACAAGTACTCTACCTGCTTGAGCAGCAAGCAAACCGTAGTCCTAAAAGACACTTTTATTGTTGATGGTGGATATGGGACTTGAACTCAGGGCCTGGGCACTGTCCCTGAGCTCTTTTGCTCAAGGCCTACTCTCTGCTATTTAAGCCACAGTGCTACTTCTGGGTTTCTGGTGGTTCATGGGAGAGAAGAGTCTCATGGATTTTCCTACCCAGGCTGGCTTTGAACCTTGATCCTCAGATCTCAGCCTCCTGAGTAGCTGGGATGACAGGCGTGAGCCACCAGCACCCAGCACCAAAAGACATGTTTATTTTATTGTAGATACTCTCTTATTCACAAACTTTTTCATGTGATCTTGCCTTTTGGCTTTCTAACAACTCACATGTGGGCAAGGCACAGCTTAAGACTTAGTATTGGCCTCAGTGTTTCCAGAATCTTCCTGTGCCACCAGGAAACCCTTATGAAGCACAAGATCAATTGTGTAGCCCCTGAATGCACTGTCTCTCACCTCGATGAGCTTCAAGCAGTGCAAGATTTCCTTCTTCAGATTTTCCTCTGCCAGGTCCCTTGATCGCTCTTCGAGCTTCATCCTTTTCTCCAGGGTAAACCAGTCACACTTAAATCCCAGCGATAATCGAAGAAATTCTGCCTAATGAATACAGGGTTCATTAGACTGAGTGTTTGATTGTTCTTCACCCCGAACTAAGGCTGACACAAGCCAACCCCTCCCCCCCCGCCCTACACACACACACACACACACACACACACACACACGGAAGGGCACACAACAACCACAGTAGGTCTGAAATGCTTGTTAAGAAAGAAGGAAAAGAACCCCCGTGACTGTGGTTCATGCCTGTAACCCTGGCTGTTTAGGAGGATGGAGGGGGGGTCCAGCAGAGTCATATCCACAAGACACCCCCTCCTCAACCAATAGTTGGCTGGGTTAGCGCACGCATGCCATCCAAGCTAGGCTACATGGCCGGCTGATATCTGAGACTCCATCTTAACAGAAGATGTCAGGTATGGTGGCTCAGGCCCGTTATCCTAGCGACAATAGGAAATAGGAAGATGGCAATCCAGGCAGCTCCCTGACTGGATATAAGGCCTGATCTCAAAATAACTGGGGGGGAGGGGGGGAACAGGAGCACCTGTCTAATGAGCTTAAGGCCCAGAGTTCAAATCCCAGTTCTACCAAATAATAATCATATTTTTTTTGCCAGTCCTGGGGCTTGAACTCAGGGCTTCCTTTTTGCTCAAGGCTAGCACTCTACTACTTGAACCATAGCACCACTTCCAGATATTTCTATATATGTGGTGCTGAGGAAAAACCCAGGGCTTCATGCATACCAGGCAAGCACTCTACCACTAAGCCACATTACTGGCCCCTAATCATATATTTTTAAAAGAAAGAAAAGTATTGCCTATCAACTTACCTCTACCTCCTTCTCATTAGCAGAAGGGCTGCGGGAGAAAACAAAGATCATATGGGTATCTACATCCACAGAGACATAAAAGCCTGCTAAATGACAGCATGGAGGAGAGCTTACTTGTCACTTTGCCTAAAGTTAACCGATTTCACCGTGGTTACAGGCGCAGATGAAACCTTGGTGTCTGTGAAGACAATAAAAGAGTATGAAGTTAAAAGCTTTCACTGGCTGGAAGCTTCTGGCACGCTGCTGTCACCCCAGATACTAAAGAGGCTGAGATCTGAGGATCGAGGTTCAAAGCCAGCCCAGACAGGAAAGTCTGTGAGACTCTTATCTCCAATAAACTACTCTGAAAAAGCGGGAAGTGGAGCTGTGGCTTTATGGTAGAGTGCTGGCTATGAGTGAAAAGAGCTCAGGGACAGTGCCCAGGCCCTGAGTTCAAGCCCCAGAACCAGCACCTAAATGAATGGATAGATGATTGATAGATAGAGAGACAGACAGATAGATAGATAGATGATAAAGATAGATAGATAGATAGATAGATAGATAGATAGATAGATAGATAGATAGATAGATGGATAGATGAGAGAGAGATGATAGATGGATGGATGGATGGATGGATGGATGGGTGGATGGATAGATGGACAGAAGGGTAAATGGAAGTGGCTTTTTTTTTCCAGTCCTGGGGATTGAATTCTGGGCTTTGACACTATTCTTGATTTCCTTTTGCTCAAGACTAGTGCTCTACCACTTAAGCCATGGCACTACCCAGATCTCAGCCTCCTGAGTAGCTGGGCTTACAGGCATGAGCCACCAGCCCCCAGCTTTAGAAATAACTTTCTTTTTTAAAAAATATATTTTTTATTGTAAAGGTGATATACAGAGGGGTTACAGTTACATAAGTAAGGAAATGAGTACAGTTACTGTTGAATTGTTACCGCCTCCCTAAGGGATTGGCATGAGTCAATGCAAGGACAGTGTGGATTTTTCAGAATGTGTCACAGAGAGAAACTGGGTCCTGGTGGGCGGGTCCTAATCAGGCAGCAGATGTCGAACTCAGATTTCAGCAGAGAGAAAACCGTTCCCTTGGGGTGAGAAGAGTTCATTCCTTACCTCCTGTAGCACCTTCTTTTCCATGCTCTTCTACTGTGGGGGGTTCCTCTTGGGTGTCCTAAAATCATGAGAAATATTTATTTCTGTCCTTTCCTCACTGCTTTGCCAAAATTATCCTACAGGATTTCCAGAACTGGAATCAGGGTTAAAAGGGAAAAAAAGGAAAATCACACTTGCTAGGCCTGACTTGCCCCACTGAACCACTCCTTCAGCCCTGTTTTTACTAGGTAATTTTAGAATAGGGTCTCTCTTCTCACTGAGTCAAGTGCCTGAGCCACAATCTGCCTATTTTTTACCAACCACTGTGTCCAATTTACCTTTATGGAGATACATTTGCCTTTTTTTTCCTGACCCAGCTAGTCTGTAATTGAGACCCTCTCATCTTATTCTCCCATGTAGCTGATTGGACAGGGTGGGTTTGCATGGGAACTTGCAAGCTTTTTTTCATCTAGGCTGGCCTTGAACCTTAAATCTCCTATTCTCAGCCTCTCAAGAAACTAGGATTACAGGTATATAAGCCATGGGTACTCAGCCACATGAATCTACTTTAAGATTGTTCATCAGTGAGAGAGAGAGAGAGAGAGAGAGAGAGAGAGAGAGAGAGAGAGAGAGAGAGAGAGAGAGAAAGAGAAAGAGAGAGAGTGCATGCCAGTCCTAGAGCTTAAACTCAGGTCCTGGGTGATGTCCTTGACTTTTTGTTTGTTTTTTTGCTCAGGGCTAGTTAGTGTTCTACCCTTTGAGCCACAGCTCCATGACCAACAAATAAACATTAATAAATAATTTTTTTTTAATTCTGGAGTGAAATAAGAGCATAAAATAGAAAAGAAAATGGAAACTACAATACTAGAATAAAATAAATATAAATGAAAAGTAGATGCACCCAGTCTTGGACTCAGGACAGGGAAGCCCCGTCATGGCATTGTGGGGGTCGCTGGCTGCTCTTTTCCTTACCAAGGGGGGCACAGCTTCGGTCTTTGTCTCTGTCTCCTGGCCCGCTGGCTTCTCAGCAGGATTGGGGCCTGCCATCAAAGGGAACAAAATAACCAAGGGGGACAGGACAGGGAAAAGGGGGCAGCAGTGCAGACCATGGCCCAGGGACAGAGGATCAGCCTGCGAGACAAATTTCATCCCAGGAAACTGTGTGCTTGCCCTCGAACTCAGAACCCGGAGGGAGCAGGAAGGCCCACCTCAGCCTAGATCACCCTACCCAGAGAAGCAGGGCGCCCACCGCGTGCACTTTCCACCACGAGGCTGCAGCTGCCCATCTTTATATAGACCAGCACCTCGCCGTTCCCACGGTAAAAGCCCACTCAGCACGGGGAAGAAGGGCAGGGTGGCGCCTTTGGACAGCTTGGTGCATTGTCCTTTCTGTGTTTAATGACATAGGCCAGGCTGACCACAAAGTAGGGCGTTCTAGGCAAACACAATGTCATGGACACACAATGTAGTCCTAGGAAAGGTGCATTTCACCGTGGGCCGTGGCAGCCCTGGTTCAACACTGAGGCCGGTGCAGGTGGGGGCTGTGCTCTCTCCTCCCCCCATCTCTCCCTCCCCCCCTCTCTCCCTCCTCCCTCTTCTCTCCTCCCCCCATCTCTCCCTTTCCCCTCTCTCCCTCCTCCCTCTGCTCTCTCCTCCCCCTCCCCTTTCCTTCATCTTCCTTCCCCTTTCCTTTCCTTTGGTCTCTCCTTTCTTCCTTCAGGGATACATAATTTTGCCTATTATATCCTAAATAATAGGACACAAGTAATATGGCTCTATTGGCTATATTAATATAATGAATATAACATGTTAATATATTGTTATATTAATATTTATATGATATTAACATATACTCTATTAATTAACATATATAACACATATATAGTATGCTATTATATTAGTAAATCAATGCATTAATTAATACATTAATTATGGCAGGAATGACTATGATATTAATTAATATAAATGTAAATATAGCTGACTAATATTAATGTAATAATTATAAGAACAATAATTATAGTTATAATAATGCTTCATTATATCAATAATTATGACTAACAGTGTATTAATATTTTATCATATATAATAATCTTTTATAAATGATATCTCATAATATGTAATATAACATATAAGTTATGTTTTATAATATACATTTATGTAATGTTTTTATAATATTTAAGTAATATTGATCATTATAATAATGATATTACTTAATCATTAATATGGCATTATGCCTGGCTCAAACTTCCTTTATAAGAATTATTTCTTTTTTAAATTTTATCATTATTATTATTTTACTTTTTGCCAGTCCTGGGGCTTGGACTCAGGGCCTGAGCACTGTCCCTGGCTTCTTTTTGCTCAAGGCTAGCACTCAGCCACTTGAGCCACAGCCCCACTTCTGGCCATTCTCTATATATGTGGTGCTGGGGAATCGAACCCAGGGCTTCATGTATAAGAGGCAGGCACTCTTGCCACTAGGCCATATCCCCAGCCCTCTAAGAATTACTTCATAGAACTGAATGTCAGCTGCTGCTGCTGAGCTGCTAAGGGCAGCTGCTCCTCTAGCTTAGGCTGGCCTCGTGTCTGGGAATGACTGCACTCTGCCCCTGCAGTACTCACTAGCCATGGTGGGCATAGATTTGCCTCCCTCCTCTTCCTCACAGACTGATTTGCAGTCCAGGTCGCTGGAAGCCATATGCAAGATGTCTTGTCTGGAATCTACAAACAGGAAGAAGTTATGCATATGCAGTTTGAGAGGGGGGAGGGAGAATTTGCTTCTATTCCTATTTGGAAACCACAGGACATGCAGTTTGCAATCATCATAATCAGTTTTCTTGCCTTATTCCAATCCACTCACCAGTAGAAATCACCGTGTTCTCTGTGGGCTCAGTATTTCCAGGATCTGCAAGTGAGAGATTGTCCCTGCCAGGAGCACGCGAGAAATATTATGAAATATTAGCATCCAAGAATCCACTTTAAAAACACCAACTGGAACATGTGGAAATTCTACACACAACACAGGCAGCAAACCTGATGGCTGGCGAGCTGTCAGCACCAGAGGGCTCAATACCATTCTCCTGAAGGGAAAAAACACCACAGAGATACAATGTCAACAGACTGCTATTTTTCTGTGTTCAAAGGCACATATTTTCATATAATTTTAGATGATTTCATAGTCACCTGTTCTTTTGGAAAGGTTAGGGGAATACAGTTGTACAGAGAATATTTATAAACACTTCATCAAAGCTTCACTTATGCATAAAATATCCCATTTGAAGGATATTTACAAGTTGGCTGCATAAAGAAAAGTCAATAAATCCTTAGGCAAAATAAATTCTCAACTCAAAGGGCAGATAGAGTTTCTTTCATGGACTTAAGTCGTGTTTTGTTTAAATAGACTATTCTACATAAGCATGAATCCACGTTTCTATTGATGGGAATATCAATCAACTTTTGACACGGTTATAAAAATATTTCTCAGGTTTCTAGCTACACAAATAATACAATAAAAAACTTAATCCACATCTGAAAGATTACATCTAATTTAGTACCTAAGATTTGGGACTCAAAAAGAACTTTATAAAACCATGGTCTCAGCTGGCCAAGGCGAGTTTTTGAAAGTCTTACTTTAACTTGTAAATGCATTAAGAATTTTTAACCTTAGGATAACTTTAGGACATTAGAATTTGTTAGTATACATACTCTCAACAAAAACAGTGGTAGTGTCGGGAGCCAGGGGCTCACACCTGTAATCCTAGCAACCCAGAAGGCTAAGATCTGAGGATCATGGTTCAAAGCCAGCCTGGGCCAGAAAGTCTATGAGACTCTTATCTCCAATGAACCACCAGAAAACCAGAAGGGGAGCCATGGCTCAAAGTGATAAAAGTGATAGGGACAGTGACCAGGCCCTGAGTTCAAGCCGAGGCCCCCATGACCAACAAACAAACAAAAAGTGATAGTTTTGTTTTAATAAGTTCCTCTAATAAGTCTCTATTATTATAAGTTTAGGATAACCTATTATTACTTAGTAAATCAAAACTGAGATAATTCAGACAGACTAGAAGCCAGCAAAGACAAACCAAAAATAAAGAGATAGATAGATATTCTATAAAATATACATTTATATACCATAATCAAACATGGAGCTTCTTATTAACTGCCACAGTCAAAAACTGATTTCATGCTAGGTTCTGGTGGCTCAAGCCTATAATCCTAGCTACTCAGGAATCCTAACTACTACTGATATCTGATGATCAAGGTTTGAAGCCAGCCTGGGCAGGAAAATCAATGAGACTCTCATCACCAATTAATTAGCAAAAAGCCAGAAGTAGAGCTGTGGCTCAAGTGGTAGAACACTAGTCTTGAGCAAAAGGCAGTGCCCAAGCCTTGAATTCAGGCCTCATTATTGGCACAAGTAGATAATATATATATGATATATATATATGTAGTTATCTGATATAATAATTATCAGCAGCCTGAATCTATGAAGCATTAACATTTACAAAAGCTCTTTTTTATGTACTATCTAATTCTTTCCAAAACCTTATGCAGTGAGTTTTAATTTATTTATTTATTTATTTAGTGCAGGTACTAGGGCTTGAACTCAGGGCCTAGCTGCTCTCCGTAGCTTTATCACTCAAGCCTGGTGGTCTATCACTTGAGGCATGCATCCACTTCCAGCTTTTTAGTAGTTCATTGGAGAAAAAAGTCTCTCTGATTCTCCTACCCAGGATGGCTTCAAACTAAAATCTCCGATCTCAGCCTCCTGAGGAGGTAAGATTACAGATTTGAGTCTCACATGCTTGCCTGCCATGAGCTTTAGAGAAAGAAAGATTTACCTAGGATAGGAAATTCAGGCCAATGGATACAGCAATTTCCACACACACCCGATAGTGGAGGAAGGGGCAGTTTTCAAGCCCAGAATAATTGAACAAGTATTTGCTGCATTCTAGGTGCCCTAACTCCATTAGAGGTTAGCCCAAGCCATGGGAAAAGATGTTCCAACCATTGTCTTAGACTTGCAAATGCTTCCAAGATAAACTTTTAAAAAATGTTCACTTGCAACGCTTAAAAACCTTCACAAATCTGAAAAACAAGAATTTACAGCAGTACTGGAAGTTGCTCAATTCTTCTGTGTTATCTCATTGCTACTTGATCTTTCTTTCTCCTTCCTTCCTTCCTTCCTTCCTTCCTTCCTTCCTTCCTTCCTTCCTTCCTTCCTTCCTTCCTTTCTTCCTTCCTTCCTTTCTTTTCCTTACCAGTACTGGGGTTTGAACTCAGGGTCTGAGTGCTGTCCCTGAGATTTTTTTTTTTTGCTCAACATTGGTGCTCTACCATTTCTAGCTATTTCTAGCTTTTTGGGGTGGCTCGTTGGAGATAAGAGTCTCCTGGACTTTGCTGCCTCGGCTGCTTCTGATCACACTCCTCAGATCTCAGCCTCCTGAATAGCAAGGATTATAGGCGTGAGTCACCAATGCCTGGCCATTTAATTTTTTTCAAGTGTTTAATGGGGCTGGGGATAAGGCCTAGGGGCAAGAGTGCTTGACTCATATACATGAAGCCCTGGGTTCAATTCCCCAGCACCACATATATAGAAAACGGCCAGAAGTGGCGCTGTGGCTCAAGTGGCTGAGTGCTAGCCTGAGCAAAAAGAAGCCAGGGACAGTGCTCAGGCCCTGAGCCCACGACCCAGGACTGGCAACAAAATACAAAACAAATAAACAAAAATCAAGTGTTTAATGGACAAATAATAAGGGCACATATGGAGTACAATTGGGCACTTCGATATATGTATGTAATGTGAAGTAATCAAATCCAGAGAGCCAGCACCCATCATTTCAAATGCTCTTGGCATGAAGGCTATTTGGGATCGATATCTGTGACCCAAACCTTGTATGACATCAGTTTAAGTTCACAAATGTTCATCAGGTGACAAAGGCTGGGTCTTCTCCTAGTCCTGGGGAGATTACACACAGGCAAAAGGAACAAATACAAAAACAGATACTTATCATTCATAAGCAATGTTCCACAGGGGGAGGAAATATATTCTCAGAACAGCACCTGTCATCCCAGCCACTCAGGAGGCTGAGATCTGAGGACCATGGTTCAAAGTCAGCCCAGGCAGAAAAGTCTGTGAGACTCTTATTTCCAATGAACCACCAGAAAACCAAAAGTGGGGCTGCGGCTCAAAGCAGTAGAGCACTAGCCTTGAACAATAAAGCTCAGGGACAGTGCCCAGGCCCTGAGTTTAAGCCCCACAACTGACAAGAAATTCTGGGGAGAAATTGTGCCTTATTTTCTGTAGGTCATTAAATAATCATGGTCCTCTTCATATGTTATTTAAATAAGTTGTATCAGTAATTATCATTTTATTACATTTTCTTCATATATAATATTCAATATATTATATAATGTTATATAATATGGTTTATAAGAATAATTATATGATATATTATTATACCTTATATTGTATATGTTATATATCTATTACATAGCATTATATACGTTATTGTGTTATATTATTTATTATATTTTTATCCTCCTATATTCACATGCATGTATGAACAATGGAGAAAATGAAAGAGCCTTCTGTTTCTTTGGATATTTTACTTTATCAAAAATCAACAAGAGGTCTGCGAATGTGGCTTAGTGGTAGAGTGCTTGCCTAGCATGCATGAAGCCTTGGGTTCGGTTCCTCAGTACCACATACTCCGAAAATGCTGGAAAAAATGGAGCTGTGGCTCAAGTGGTAGTGTGTTAGCCTTGAGCAAAAAGAAGCTGAGTTCAAGACCTAGGACCAGCAAAATAATAATAACAATAAGAATAGATTTCTTCCAAATCACAGGATTATTCATTGTCTAATCAGTAAATACTTTACACTTATCAAAGGCATTTTTCTAGCAGGGCATTAGTAGCTCATGTCTGTAAGCCCAGCTACCCAGGAGGCTGAGAGCCGAGGATCAAAGTTTGAAGCTAGCCCAGGCAGAAGAGGCTGTGAGACTCTTTAATTAACTACTAAAAACCTAAAAGTAAGCCATGGCTCAAGTGGGAGAACACTAGCCTTAATCACAAAGGCTCAGAGACAGTGCCGAGGCCCTTAGTTCGAGGCCCTTAGTTCAATTCCCAGGACTGGCACAAAAACAAAACAAAACAAAAGTACATTTTTTTGTTAAAAGAGGTTTCTTTGGAGCCCTGTGGTCATTTGTACCATTGGGAATGAGTTATATGCTTCCTGAAGTTATTGGTTTGATTTTATTTTATTTTATTTTATTTTTTGGCCAGTCCTGGGGCTTGGACTCAGGGCCTGAGCACAGTCCCTGGCCTCTTTTTGCTCAAGGCTAGCACTCTGCCTCTTGAGCCACAGCGCCACTTCTGGCCGTTTTTCTGTATATGTGGTGCTGGGGAATTGAACCCAGGGCCTCATGTATACGAAGCAAGCACTCTTGCCACTAGGCCATATCCCCAGCCCCTATTGATTTGATTTTAAATTAATAATTAGGGTTTTTTTCCATATAAGTTTACAAAACAGTACGTTCCCTTTTCCTCCATTTTGGAAACCAATTCAACTAGACACGGAATAACAACTGTATTTTCTTTCCTATTTCTTAAATTTAAATATGAATATCCATGGCCTGTTTAGGTAGGAGATAGTATCTTTTCTGACAGAGTTAGCTCTTAGTTATAGAGCAAGAGTAACTGTGTAGGACATGCAAAATGGGTTTGATTTTTATTAAGAAAAGATTCTGGTTGATTTCTTTTTTGCCAGTCCTGGAGCTTGAACTCGGGACCTGGGTGCTGTTCCCAAGCTTCTTTTTTTTTTTTTTTGGCCAGTCCTGGGCCTTGGACTCAGGGCCTGAGCACTGTCCCTGGCTTCTTCCCGCTCAAGGCTAGCACTCTGCCACTTGAGCCACAGAGCCGCTTGTGGCCGTTTTCTGTATATGTGGTGCTGGGGAATCGAACCTAGGGCCTCGTGTATCCGAGGCAGGCACTCTTGCCGCTAGGCTATATCCCCAGCCCATCCCAAGCTTCTTTTTGCTCAGGGCTAACACTCTACCACTTGAGCCACAGGTCCACTTCCTGCTTTGTCTGTGTATGTGGTACTGAGGAATCGAACCCAGGGCTTCATGCATGCTAGGCAAGCACTGTACCACTAAGCCACCTTCCCAGCCCCATGAAATCTCTTACTTTTTAAACAGTCATACATTGCTTCATGATTTTGTGAGAGTTACAAAGCAAGCAATTGAATAGCATGGAATATTGTCTAGTAGTATTTCCAATCATTCAGTTTTGTACATTTCGAGGGATCAGAAAACAAGCTAATTTTCTACAACCTATCTCAACTTTAGCTGTCCTAACTTTGCTCTAGAGACACTTCCCCCCCACCCCACCCCCCACCCCTCACCCCCGCGCGCCATTTCTGCAAGTGCAAGCAGAATAAAGAAGGCTAGTTTTTCTTTCATTTAGGATTTTAGTGAGGGAGAGTTGAAGATGCAATTCTTGGGGTGTCTGCACTTGTGAAAGCAAAAGGTTAAGATTCATCCAGCCCAAACTCTCCCACTATTATCTCTGTACCCAAACATACCCCTGTTTCCATTCAGAGTCCTGGCTCCCACCCACAAACCAAACGCACGCACCTGGATTCGGAGATCTGGACAGATGATACAAAAAGAGAATGGACTGGCTGTATTTTGGAGCCAAGGAAAAATGCAGCCATTGATCAAGGAAAAGAAAGTTCGGCTGTGAGTCTTACTTACATGGAGCAGATTGTGAAGCATTAGGCAGGCCCCTACCACAGAGCAGGAAGAACGCTCTTACTGTGAACACCATTCAAATATTCAAATATTCAAATAGGAACCCGCAGAGAATTTACATGACCCACGCTTGGCCCACTCGACCTGCCTTGCAGCTGGTGCTTTATAAAATGGGGTGGGGGAGGCAAGATACTTCTGGAACAGACAGACAGACAGACAGACACAGACACACACACGGCAAGAGAGTCAAAGAAAGAAAAAGACAGATTAGTCAGAGAGACAGCAAAAAACAGAAAGACAGAAGTCTAAGGAGATAGAAAGAGAAAAGAGAAGACAGATATGAGGAGAGAGTCAGAGAAAGAGACAGGCAGACAGACAAAGACAGAGAGACAGACAGGTGTCAGAGAGACAGAGGCATAAGGAGAGAGAGGAAGAGAAAAGAGAGGGAGAGAAAGGGAGTAAGAAGAGAGAGACAGACAGCAAGAGACAGATACGGACACATGGGGAGAGCCAGAGACAGACAGACAGAAAGACACACAGAAAGGGTCATGGAGAGAGAGAGAGAAAGAGAGAGAGAGAAGAGAAGAGAAAGAGAAGAGAGAGTGAGAGGAGGGGAAGAGAGGGAAGAGGTAAGAAGTTTGGAGGAAGGAGTGCTGAGTTAGCAAACCCACATCTGTCATTCACACCACACCACACACACACACACACACACACACACACACACACACACTTTCTTAATATTTAGACAGAAATATAGGAAGAACACGAAATAAAAAACTTGGAACTTAAACATCATGGCAAATTCACTAGCCTCGAGGTTTGAGGATCCGGTTCTTCTAAATGAAATGGTGAATTAAAATTTCATAATCAGAAATCCTTTTGTGAGCAGACATTTATGTTACCAATATAATCTTTACTATTTGACTGAGTTCTTTTACTGTTTGATCTAGTTGGGACAACTCATCCAATAAATTAATGTGAAGAACAAAACTGTGGAACAAGAGTTTACAAAGACTTTAGCTTGGACTCTGTGTCTATTTAAAAGTTCCCAGAGGAGAAAGAAGGTGACATTAAACTTGGAAAGATGAGAGCTAATGGACAAAACTCAATTTCCCTATGTTTGGGGGTTAAAAAAAATTCTAATTAAAGAATGTCACAATGGATGTTGGTGGCTCATGCCTATAATCACAGCTGCTCAGGAGGCTGAGATCTGAGGACCGAAGTTCAAAGCCAGCCCGGGCAGGAATGTCTGTGAGACTCTGATCTCCAGTGAATCACCAGAAAACCAGAAGTGGAGCTGTGGCTCAAGTGGTAGAGTGTTAGAAAAAGACTCAGACCCTGAGTTCAAGCCTCAGGACTGGTACAAACCACACCCTCTCATGTCCTTAGGACATGCCTACCACTCATTTATAAGCAGTTATCAAGCCCCATGAACAGGTCCCAGCTTTGCAATTGACAAGGTTATCAATGCTGCACCTACAAAACAGCTTAAGGGGCTGGGGATATGGCCTAGTGCCAAGAGAGCTTGCCTCGTATACATGAGGCCCTGGGTTCAATTCCCCAGCACCACATATACAGAAAACAGCCAGAAGTGGCGCTGTGGCTCAAGTGGCAGAGTGCTAGCCTTGAGCAAAAGGAAGCCAGGGACGGTGCTCAGGCCCTGAGTTCAAGGCCCAAGATTGGCCAAAAAAAAAAAAAAACAGCTTAAGAAAACAGGACAATGGGAAATCGTCTAAGATCTTTTTATATTGGTCCTGGTCTTTGTCTTAATAAATCTCCTTGTCTTCAGGAGAGGACTTATTTTAAAACCTGTTATGGCATGAAGGAGAACTCAAAGCAGGAAAGATATTTAAAATTGGATATATGTGATTAAAAATTTTTCTTTTGAATAGACAAAAGAAAAACATGAAGAAATTCTTCCTTGGATCTCTAACTTGCAAAGTGTCCTAGACTTTCGTGCTGCTTATAATTCTGATACTGAATAATTACTGCACCTGCTATTATGAATGTGAGTGTTTACCATTACCAGATATTTAAGAAGGAAAATATATTAGTGGAGTCATATCAAAAGTTGAAGTAAAATAAAACAGAGAGCCTGGTGTTGGCGGGTCCTCTCTCTAATCCTAGCTATTCAGAAGGCTGAGACCTGAGGGCTATAGTTCCAAGCCAGACTGGGGCAAAAAACCCACAAAGTCTTTTTATTTCCAATTAACTAGGAAAATGCTGGAAGTGTTTTTGCTCAGAGCACAAACAGACAAGTAAAAGCTCAAGTCCCTGAGTTCAAGAACACACACACACACACACACACACACACACACACACACACACACACACAATGAAAAATTAATTTTGTATTCAGGCACCAATGGCTCACGCCTGTCACCCTAGCTACTCAGGAGGCTGAGATCTGAGGATTGTGGTTCAAAGCCAGCCTGGGCAGGAAAATCCATGAGGCTCTTATCTCCAGTGAACCACCAGAAAACTGGAAGTGGAGCTGTGGCTCAAGTGGCAGAGTGCTAGCCTTGAGCATAAGACCTCAGTGACAGTGCCCAGGCCCTGACTTCAAGCCCCCAGACTGGCAAAAAGAAGGGGGGGAAAAAAAGGAAGGAAGGAAAAGTACTGTGCAGTCCACATTGGCCAGGAAGAGAGAGTTCCAGGCGTTGAGCTGATTTCCAGGCGTTGGATGATAGCAGTGGCTTGTCAAGGCTTCTGGGCAACAAGGTTAGAAGGAAGAGGGGCTGCCAAGGAGGGAGAGCTGGGACCAACTTCACGGCCCTTGGAGGTGTCAGCGGTGGAACCTGGCAGCTGGGATGTGGGGTCTCTGACACCTGCTAGGAGCTGTGGCTGAGTACACAAAGTATGACTGGTGGTGTGGGCAGAAAAAAGCTGATGCCCACAGGAAACTTCTGGTGTGTGTGGGTGGGTGGGCATGTGTGCACGTGCACACACTTTCATGTAGAGTTGTGAGTGCTTGACATTGTGATCCTGTCCTCAGACACAGGTACCTGTCCGGCAGTGTGGCTCATCTCTAGTACATCCTAGAAGGTGCCCTTTGACCCGGAACCAAAGCCATCCGGAACTCGCATGGGCTCTCTTACCCACTGAAGGGAGACCATGGGAAACGTTGGGGAGGGACACCATGAGAAATGTGTAATATACATGGATGCAATATATATCATATATGGATATGTGGTTTGTATATTTTACATGATATATATGATATGGATATATGTGTACATGCTATATGAATATATAATATATTATATATGGACATATGTAATATATATAATTTATATTATATGGGCATAATATGTTATATGGACATGTGGATTGTCTGTTTTATATAGTTTTGTTTTTATATAGTTTATTGCCTGTTTTATATATTGTATGGATATGTGTATATATTATCTATATGAATATATCATATTTTACACATGGATATATGTATCATTTATATAATGTGTATTATATGGATATGTGCATATAATATATATCACAGGATACAAGTATTCATGGATATTATGCATATTACACATGCATGTACATGTACATATATACATATGTTTGGGTATGCATATATCCATATGTCCATATATGTGTGTATATGTGTAATGTATACGCACATGTATAATGTGTGTACATGTATATGCGTGTATACATATGTATATGCTTACTCATGAGACACAAACAAATTCAGACAGTTTAGACCACTTATCCAGGTTCACACTACGTGTGTCACTAATGTATGCATTTTTTTGTTGTTACTATGTCAGGCATGGGGCTTGAACTCAGGACCTGGGCACTGTCCCTGAGCTCTTCAGCTCAAAGCTGGTACTCTACCACTTTGAGCCACAGGGCCACTTCCCGTTTTCTAGTGGCTCATTGGAGATAAGAGTCTCACAGACTTTCCTTTCCTGGGTTGGGCTTTGGGCTTTGGACTTTGATCCCCAGATCTCAACCTCCTAAGTAGCTGGGATTACAGGCATGAGCCACAGGGCCAGCTGTGTGCATTCTTTTTTTTTTTTTTTTGCCAGTCCTGGGCCTTGGACTCAGGGCCTGAGCACTGTCCCTGGCTTCTTCCCGCTCAAGGCTAGCACTCTGCCTCTTGAGCCACAGCGCCGCTTCTGGCCGTTTTCTGTATATGTGGTGCTGGGGAATCGAACCTAGGGCCTCGTGTATCCGAGGCAGGCACTCTTGCCACTAGGCTATATCCCCAGCCCCGTGTGTGCATTCTTAAATCCAGGCCAATCACCAGAGAAGAGGGCTTCCCTCAGTGTCTTAGCTTCTAAACAAAACTGCAGGTCGTGGACATGAATGTAGGAAAAAAAAAAAAGAAAAGAAAAGAAAAAGTCAAGGTGTCTCATCAGATCTCTTCACAGTGAAACACAAAAAAACAGTCCAGAATCCCAGGGCAAAACCTGATCTATCAGCCTCTCATCTACAATGATAGCCACCCCAAGAAGGAATAGTGCCAATATTTCATGCTGCCCCTCAAGTTTTGTGCAACCGCTGGCTTTTGAAATTGGCCTTGACAGTCAAACAGAATCGTAACAAATGGGGAAGTAGACAACCTTCCAGGCAGAGAAACAACCCAACAGGTGTGTGTGTGACTCATTCCAATAACACACACTACCTGCACAGAAGGCTGGCCATTGGCAAGGACCAGAGTGCAAAAGTGGGACAGGTCATCCTGTGTGTTTACTTGTAGATTTGTAGGCACATTGTAGTTAACACAAACGAGGGAAACCACACAGCCTAGGTTCTTTGGCTCTGGATTACTTCACTTCATATCATTTCCCGCCCCAAATCTTTCCATTTCTTTATACAATATCACTCTTTCTGATGGATGAGTAGATTGCATGATGTATATATCTCACAGTCTATAAATTGACAAGTAAACACACTGAATGAGGTGTGGCACAGAAGAGATGGAACAAGGGTGAGCAAATACAACAATGGTCCTCACGGGACACTATGTGGGAAATGAACTGTACATCTTATGGGTGGGGACAGGGGGGAAAACACAGAGAGAGAGAGAGAGAGAGAGAGAGAGAGAGAGAGAGAGAACATGATGGAAGGGGAGACATGGTTCAAAAAGGATTGTACTTACTACTCGCTACCTGACTCACTCATGTAACTATAACCATTCTGTATGTCAACTCTACAATAGCATTAAAAAAAAAAAAGTAAAATGGGTCAGGCACTAATGGCCCACACCTGTAATCCTTGCCACTCAGGAGGCTGGGATCTGAGGATTGCAGTTGGAAGTCAGTACACGCAGGAAAAGTCCTTGAGACTCTTATCTTGTTTCCAATGAACCATCAAAAAGCTGGTAGTGGAGCTGTGGTTCAAGTGGTAGAGTGCTATCCTTGAGCAAAAACACTCAAGGATAGTGCCCAGGTCCTGAGTTCAAGCCCCAAGACACTCCTCTCTCTCTCTCTCTCTCTCTCTCTCTCTCTCTCTCTCTCTCTCTCACACACACACACACACACACACACATACACACACACAGTAGAAGGGGTCAGTTGAGATTAGTCAGTGATTGGGGTCAGTTGTGAATAGTCAAGTGATGGAATTAGTATTTGGTCTAGGATCATAGAGCTAAAGAGAACCCATCATTTAAAGCTAAGGTATCAAGAAAATTACATCATTTTAGTGGGGTGGTATACTAGAATGAATGTAGGTTATGATTTTTGGTTCTTTTTATTGATTTGGATTCTAATTCTCTGGACTTCCTATTGATGAAATTATGCAGAAATAGTGCTAGAAGGGCTGGGAATGTGGCTAAGTGGTAGAGTGCTTGCCTAGCATGCATGAAGCCCTGGGTTCGATTCCTCAGTACCACAGACACAGAAAGAGCTGGAAGTGGTGCTGTGGCTCAAGGGGTAGTGCTAGCCTTGATCCTAAAGAAGCTCAGGGACAGTGCCCAGGCCCTGAGTTCAAGCCCCAGGACTGGCAAAAAAAGAAAAGAAATAGAGCTGGGCTATTTGCTTAGATAAAGATAAAAATATGGAGAGGTAATGGGTATAGCTACAAGATATTCCCTGTAACACAAATTTCTGAGACTACAGAAATAACTTAAGAGTATTCTGAATACCTTCATGAAATCTATATGATTTTCCAGGAGTCTCTAATAGGAGCTTCTATTATTCTCCTAGTAGCTCCTATTTCTTTCTTTCTATTTATTATACTAATGTTATTATTACTAATGTGTGTGTGTGTGTGTTTGTGCCAATCCTGAGACTTGAACTCAAAGCCTGGACGCTATCCCTGAGCTTCTTTTTGCTCAAGACTAGCACTCGACCACTGGAGCCACAGCTCCACGTCTGGCTTTTTCAGTAATTTATTAGAGATAAGAGTCTCACAGACTCTTGCTTCCCAGCTGGCTTTGAACCTCAGTTCTCAGATCTGAGCTCCATCAGTAGCTAGGATTACAGGTGTGAGCCACCATGCTCTGCCAGTTTGTGAATGGTTGTCATGACATCAGACAAAACAACTCGCACACATTTCAATGGGTGAATCGGGAACTCCTATTTGGATCATAAAGGCAGAACATTTCTTAGCCAGAAAAAAAAAATTCGCTTCAAGGTAACTATGAGTAAGCTTTATGATTGAAATGTCTAAACTCAGTGTCTTAAGAGGTGTTGTGAAAAAGGCATCGATATCTCCACAAACTTGAAGCTCAACCAACTTGAATTTGAAAGTCAGGTTTCAGACTGGTTAGCTGAGAGATTTGTGGCAAGTTGTTCAAGTCCCACAATTTCAGGGTAACTCACTTCTAAACAGCAGCACAAACCTATGGTGTGAACTGGTTAAAAAAGAATTAGCATGCAATAGTTTTGTTCAAAATGCCTGGCACTTAACCAATACCTGCACTTCCTTCCTCCTTAGTAAAAGCAGCGCCAGATAAAAGGGAAATTACTAATAACTAAATGTCCTGTCGGCTCCTAAGTCAACTTCCTTTATTAAAACTGAAAGAACTGCCAAGTAATAGCAGAATAGCTTCATTTCCTTTTTTTCCTTTCTTTCTTAACTGCTCAGAAAGACAATATAGGCAAAATGTCAGATGAACCACACTTAAAATGAAGACAAAGAATGATTCAATAAGGTAATAGGAAAAAGCAATATCACCACCTATTAAAAAAGTAAAAAGCAGCCCAGCTCCAGGGGCTCAGGATTGTTATCTCAGCTACTCGAGATCTGAGGATCATAGTTCAAAGCCAGCCGCGCCAATAAACCACCAAAAGGCCAGAAGTGGAACTGTGGTTCAAGTGGTAGAACACTAGCCTTGAGCAGAAAAAGCTTCCGGACAGCATCAAGGCCTGCGTTGAAGCCCTAGGACCAGCAATAAACAAACAAACAAATAAATAATGAAAAGGTGAATTTTCCCCATGGATCTAAATTCTGTGGGTTCAGACTCATACTTGCTATAAGTACCAATAATATATAGTTATGTATACATACACCTGCATATACATTACACATATACAAATATGTATTGTTACATATATAAATGTATGTAGATATAAATTATATACATATATAAATGATTACGCAAATACATTTATTATTATACATATATAAAACATATGTATATTATGCATATGTTGTACATATATGTATATATCTTACATGTATAAAACATATGTATGCTATACATATATTTTATATAACATACATACATAAAACATGTATGTTATATATATTATACATATGTGTATATCATTATACATATATAAAACATATGTGTATTATATATTATACATATATTATGTACATATTAGACATATATAATATATAGACATAATATAGACATATGTGTATATATAATGTATATACATATATTGTACATATATGTATATATCATTAAAAATAATATACATACTAAAAATAAACATGTATATACATAATGAAATATATTATTATGCATACAAAAATTACATGCATATACATATTATACACATATAATATCATATACAATTATACACGTATAAATATATGTACATGTCATTTAAAAATAATATACATACATATTAAATAATAAACATTAAATAATATACATACATAGTAAAAATAGTATACATACCATAAAATAAACATGTATATACATAGTAAAGTAATAAAAATATGTATATATACACACATATTATTTTTTAAATAATGTACACAAATACGTATATGTGTGTATTTTTTAGTGAAAAGGAAAGAAAGGCCACCCATTGAAGAGGACCAGGGACATGTCATACAGAAACGAGAGGGAGCCAGCCCCAATACTCACATCCATCCTTCGGTCCCCGTTCATGCTGACTCCACCTGCAGAATCAGATCCGGGGTCCAGGCCTCCCGGGGTGCTGGGCACCTGGCAGCACGAAGCAGTGACTCACTAGGAGGAGAAAACCTGGACATTTTAATATCCACCACCTTGGGCCTGGCCCCCCTACACCCCCAATCCCCAGCCTAGGGCATTTGAAATTACACCAATGGCTTAAGCAAGACCAAGCCTGAAGATCCAAGGCCAGCCTGTCAAAATGAGACCCACAAACAATTATAAATCAGTCACCTGATATAATTTATAAATCAGTGATGGGTGAACTTCCCCCAGTCACCCCACAATAGTCTCAGCTGTCAAAGAGACATCAGCAGCTACCATTGGCAGTCAATACCTTTGGGGCCTGGCCTTGGGTTCTAAACACTCATCACCTGTCATGGCTGAATCAAAGCACCACTGAAAACAGGCTATAGCCCTGGGGGCTCACGCCTGTCAGCCTAGCTACAGAAGGAGGCTGAGATCTGAGGGTTGTGGTTCAAAGCTAGCCCAGGCCGCCAAGTCTAAAACTCTTATCTCCAATAAACTTCTCAGAAAAAAATCAGGAAGTGAAGCTGTGGCTCAAGTGGTAGAGGGTTAGCCTGGAGCACAAAGAAGCTCAGGGACAATGCCCAGGCCCTGAGTTCAAGTCCCAGAAGACGCACACACACAATAAATATACAGTGGGAAAGGATCCCTGTAATTTGTGGGCTGGGGTGGGAGGGGGACATTGGGGGGAAAGCGAAGGAAGGGGTGATATTGCCCAAAAGAGAAATTCACTCATTGCCTGATTCATGAAATATGAAAGTATATATATATATATATACATACATACATACATACATACATATGTATATATCAGAAGTAGAGCTGTGGCTAAAGTAGTAGAGTGCTAGCCTTGAGCAAAAAGCTCAGGGAGAGTGATTAGGCCCTGAATTCAAGCTCCGGGACACACACACACACACACACACACACACACACACACACACACACACACGCACACACAATTCACAACAGAGAAGCCAAGGAAAATGAAGACTTTGCCATTCACAGTCACCCTAACAAAATGGCCCTAGGAAAACTAGAGGCTCACAAACTCCACTAACAGTCTAGAATTTTCCTTCCTCAGGAAGATCGGTCTGTTTTCTTCAAAGCAAGGTGTGTGGAGGTGATCAAAAGGGGCACCAAAAGAAGATGGGGGTGAGGATAGCATAGATTCCTTAAATCCTGTCCACTTTGACCATGAAAGGAGAGGAAATACAAAAATACAGTCTGATCTCAGCCAAGCTAATTCAGCAGTAGGTACACAACATTTTCCTAAAATCTGGAAGGTACCATGGCAACCTAATTTGTCTACTAAATGTTTAAAAGAAGTATTATGAAAATTTTAAAATAATCCTGGGGTTGGGAGAGCAGGTGACAGGGATCCAAATGCATGGTATTTATTGATGGAAAATGACTGAAATCGCTCACACTCCCCCCAAACCACCATCTCCTAGAACAAACAGCCTAGGCTGCAAACTAGTCTGACTCTTCTCTTCTCATTGTCCTCCGTCCAAAACATACCCTAGGCCATCAAAGAGATAACCTGGAACAGAGGGCCCCGCCCTTTGTTGACTGACTGCTCATAACAGGCACTGTAAAAAAATAAAATAAAATTCAAAAACAACTTTCCTCATAGCAAGATAAGGCTCCAGCTCACATAAAGAGCTCCTTCCTTTACCATTTTGCCACCCTGTCCTGCCTGACTTCACTCTCTCTCTCGCCTAATAAACAGAGACATTATCTCACTGGGCACTGGTGATACCTATAATCCCAGCTATTCAGGAATCTGAGGATAGTAGTTCAAAGCCAGCCAGGGCAGGCAAGTCTGTGACTCTTATCTCTAATGAACCACCAGGAAACTGGAAGTGGCACTGTGGCTCAAAGTGGTAGAGCACTAGCCTTGAACACAGAGCTCAGGGACAGCGCCCAGGCAGGAAGACAATGAGAAAACAATGGAAGGGGTGCCATGGCTCAAGATGCATTGTACCCACACACTGCTGTGTGGAATTGAAACCCCTTTGGTACAACTAAAGATAATTTTTAAAAATAGCAAAAATAAATAAACATGTATGGCTAAAAAAAGGGAAATGTTTAATGTGTATAAATTATGCTAGGTACTGATGGTTCACACTTATAACCCTTGGATAATCTCTGAGGAAAATGGTTCAAAGCCAGCCTGGGCAGGAAAGTCTGTGGGATTCTCATCTCCAGTGAACCAGCAAAAAGTCAGAAGTGGAGCTATGGCACAAGTGGTAGAGCGCCAGCCTTCAGTAAAATTATCTAAGGTATAGTGCCCAGGCCCTGAGTTCAAGCATTAGTACACACACAATAATAATAATAATAATAATAATAATAATGTAAGCCTTCAGAAAGTTGGGTATGTTCCCCAATAAAGACATTAGAATCTGAGGCTATATAAATGTAATTTAAGAAGTGAGGCAGTGAAGATTGGCAGCTTCAGAACAAGGAAACTTATCTGTGCTTTTCACTTACTTAGATAATTGTGTCACAGCCAGGCGCCATCCTTCATTTCTCCATACTTGGGCCTTGCACACACAGCTAGGAGTGGGTTGACTCTGTAAGGAATAAGATGCCACTTGGGATGTTACTTACAGGGCTGGGAAGGTGGCTTAGTGGTAGAGCGCTTGCCTAGCATGCCTGAAACCCTGGGTTCGATTCCTCAGCACCACATATACAGAAAAAGCCAGAAGTGGCGCTGAGATTCAAGTGGTAGAGTGCTTGCCTTGAGCAAAAAGAAGCTCAGGGACAGAGCTCAGGCCCTGAGTTCAAGTCCCAGGACTGGCAAAAGAAAGACAAAAAAGAAGAATAGATTCTTATAGCTGAGTGAGGTGCCTCACACCTGTCATTCTGACTACTCTGGAGCCTGAGATCTGAGGATTGTGGTTCGAAGCCAGCCCAGACAGGAAAAGTCTGAGACTCTCAGGTCCAATGAACCAGTAAAAAGCTAGAATTGAAACTGTGGCTCAAGTGGCCAGCCTTGAGCAAAATAGCTCAGGGATAGCACCCAGACCCTGAGTTCAAGTCCCAGGACTGGCAAAAAATACTACTACTCTCAAATTCTACTAATTGTCTTTATTCTCCAGAATAGTCTTCTCCTGTCAGTATTGCTATGTTCTCCACTTAGAGGTTAACCCAGAAATTGTCAACACTGAACTTGAATACCATGCTTGTTGCTGTCAATATAATATGCCAGCATCATGTTCCCCTCTGTGAGACAGAGGCCTTGCCTGGCTCACAGGTGATTCTCAACACTTGAAAAACAACAAATAATTGCATACTTAAGGAATAACTAAGAACAGATAGGGGGGCTGAGGATATGGCCTAGTGGCAAGAGTGCTTGCCTTGTATACATGAGGCCCTGGGTTCGATTCCCCAGCACCACATATACAGAAAATGGCCAGAAGTGGCGCTGTGGCTCAAGTGGCAGAGTGCTAGCCTTGAGCAAAAGGAAGTCAGGGACAGTGCTCAGGCCCTGAGTTCAAGCCCCAGGACTGGCCAAAAAAAAAAAAAAAAGAACAGATAGCTCAGAAGGGAATCCAATAAAGATATTGTAAGTCAAAATTAATAATAATAATAAACTAATTTTTAAAAGTAATTTATTTTTCAACTAAGCTTAATATCGTTGTTTGGTTTTGATTCTCTATTTATTTTCTTTTTGTGCTGTTACTGGGGCTTGAACTTAGGGCGTGTTGCTCTTGCCTGGCTTTTTCACTGAAGGCTAGTGCTCTACCATGTGAGCCACAGCTCCACTTCTGGCTTTTTGGTAATGAATTGGAAATCAAGGTCTCATGAATTGTCCTGTTCGAACTGGCTTCGAACTTTGATCCTCAGATCTCAGCCTCCTGAGTAACTAGGATTACAAGTGTGAGCCACCAATGCCTAGCTGGAAAACCTACTAAAGCAATTATTTTTTCAGTATGTTAATATATACGTGCGAGTGTATGTGTGTGCACGCACATGCGTGCATGAGCGTTGGTCCTGGGGCTTGAACTCAGGGCCTGGACACTCACTTTAAGCTTCTTTTGTTCAAAGCTGGTGCTCTACCACTTTGAGCCATAGGTCTACTTCTGCCTTTTCTTTTTGGTGGTTCATTAGAGATAAGAGTCTCACTGTCTTTCCTGCCTGCGCTGGCTTCGAAGCGTGATCTTTAGATCTCAGACTCCTGAGTAGCTGGGATTACAGGCGTGAGCCACCTGACCTCTGGCCTCAATACCCTTGTAGAATGATTACACTTAGAAGCAATGACTTAGGGTGGCCATATGTGCTTTCCCACTTGGGTTATAGAAATAATTTGGCTGAAGGCATTCAAATTGAAACCTTATTCCCACTGGTGTTTTGTGCAAACAGGAACCCTATTTCCATAGCTTTCCATCTGTCCACCCAGCTGTCTCCTGACCAGCTTTGCATTTGTGTTGCATACCTTGGTGTGGGAAGCGAGCCAGCAAAGTCTCTATGACTTGTTTATTTCTTCTTTACAGGGAAGCAATCAAGCAATGGCCACTTTCCTGATGCTGCTTTCTGGGGAATGCTTTGCCTCTCAAGGAAGCTGCTGGAAAGCCTTTTCCAAAAGCCAACATCATGAGACGCTCAGGCAAAGGCCTTTTTAATTGACTATAAGAAAGATATAACATGGCCAGTTGCTGGTGGCCCACGCCTGTAATCCCAGCTACTCCGGAGGATGAGATCTGAGGATCAAAGTTTGAAGCCAGCCCCAGGTAGGACAATTCATGAGACTCTGA
Organism: Perognathus longimembris pacificus; assembly: GCF_023159225.1. Lineage (NCBI taxonomy): Eukaryota > Metazoa > Chordata > Mammalia > Rodentia > Heteromyidae > Perognathus > Perognathus longimembris. The sequence goes on from NC_063187.1 coordinate 862,792, forward strand.
TCTCCAACTAACCAGTAAAAATCCAGAAGTGGAACTGTGGTTCAAGTGGTAGAGCTCTAGCCTTGAAGGGGGAAAAAAAAAAAACGCTCAGGAACAGCACCCAAGCCAAAAGAAAAATCACAACATGATTAGAACATAATGTTAGCTTTCAATAATGGCTGACCTGCATAGAGTATTTTATAATACAGTAAATCTGTCACTGGGCAAAATTTCATATAGTATAAAACTAGGCATTCAGAATATCAGGGTGTAGCCTCTGGCTCATGCCTGTAATCCTTGCTGCTCAGGAAGCTAAGATCTGAGGATCACAGTTTAAAATCAGGCCTGGTAGAAAAGTCTGTGAGACTCTTATCTCCAATTAACTGGCAAAAAGCCAGAAGTGGAGGTGTGGCTCAAGTGGTAGAGCACTAGTCTTGAGTGAAAAAGCTAAGGGACCAGTACCTAGGCCTTGAGTTCAAGCCCCAGTACAGGGCTTGAACTTAAAACTGAGTGTGTGTATGTGTGTGTGTGTGTGTGTAGATCAATAGGTAGATAGATACAGATATCTGATTCATTGCTTGTATGCAATATTCATGTTCCATGCATTTCTGTGATCAAGTCTTACAGGCAAAAGCTCCCGTTTACAAGTAAGGAAATAAAACATCAGCCAAATGACCTCTTTCCTCAGTATTCCAAGGAGAAAATGTTGCATGTCTTAAGAAACATTCTCCCTTCATTTGGGCTCTGGTGGCTCATGCCTGTAATATAATCCTAGCTACTCAGGAGGCTGAGATATGAAGATGGTGGTTCAAAGCCAACCTCTGCAGGAAAGTCCATGAGACTCTTATCTCCATGAAACCACCAACAAGCCAGAAATGGGACCATGGCACAAGTGGTAGAGCACCAGCCTTGAGTGCAACAGCTCAAGGACAGCCCCCAGGCCCCGAGTTCGAGTCCCAGGACCAGTAGAGAGAGAGAGAAAAAAGTCATCTTTCAACCTAAATATTGATATTTATTATCAATGCTAAAAATGGTAGAATTTTGTTATCTGGTATTATTGATATTATAATTGATTTATCATTGTATTTAAAAAGCTTTGATTGACCAAAAAGAAAAAATTATGGAGAGATGGGGAAGAATGATGGAAGGGTGACATGGGCCAGGACACATGTTCTCGTTGACACCCCTTTGCACAACTACTTAAAGATAGTTAAAAGAGTCAGGGTTCATTAAACATACCTCAAGAGAAGCTTCACCCATATGTGTCTACAGATTTGTAAGTCTATAATTAAAGTACAAATAACGTGTGTGTGTGTGTGTGTGTGTGTGTGTGTGTGCGCGCGCCGGTCCTAGGGCTTTGAACTCAGGGCCTGGGCACTGTCCCTGAGATCTTTTGCTCAAGGCTAGTGGTCTACTTGAGCCCCAGCTCCACTTGCGGTTTTCTGGTGGTTCATTGGAGATGAGAGTCTCACCCACTTTGCTGCCCATGCTGGCTTTGAACCGTGATCCTCAGATCTCAGCCTCCTGAGTAGCTGGGATGACAGGTAGGAGCTACCAGTGCTTAGCTATTGATGCATTTTGATAGATGCATTCAAAAGCAATGGTTTCAACATATTAGTTGGTTCGAAAAGCTAGAGAGTCATAGAAGGGCTAAGCAGATTAAAGTATTTGTTTTTCTTTCTGACTCAGAATTCAAATGTCTGACTCAGAATGCAAACAGCAGGAGTGTCCTACGCATGATGACCCGTGGGGGTAATTAACTCTTTTTCTCTGCTGTTCCAGGCTACTTGGAACATCTACAAAACATTGCGTGTAAATGAGCACAGGTGGCTCACACCTGTCATCCCAGATACTTGCGAGGCTGAGATCTGAGGATCGCAGTTCAAAGCCAGCCCAGGCAGGAAAGTCCATAGGACTCCAATGAACCACCAAAAAACCAGAAGTGGTGCTGTGGCTTAAAGTGGTAAAGTACTAGCCTTGAGCAAAAGAGCTCAGGGACAGCACCCAGGCCCTGAGTTCAAGCCCCAGGACAAGCAAAAAAATAAAAAGAAAAGAAAAAAGTGCTCATTTTTGCAAAACTTGTTTCTCCCATGAAGGTATTATAAGAAAATTCATGGAAAGAAGGAGAGACACATTTTATTAAATTTATAATAGACACATTTTATAAAATCATTTACAAACTTATGAGATGCAAATCAGGCACCAGTGGCTCACACCTGTCACTGTACCTATGCAAAAGGCTGAGATCAGAGGATCACGGTTCAAAGCCAGCCCAGGCTGGCAAATCCAAGAGATGCTTATCCCCATTTAACCAGGAAAACACTAGATGTAAAAGTATGTGTGGTTCAAGTGGTAGAGCTCCCACCTGGAGCAAAAAAGCCCAACTAGAGCATGAGGCCCTGAGTTTGAACCCCAACCACAAAAATAAAAACATAAAACAAAAAAAACATGGGGTACAATATTGATTTAATCAAAAAATAAGTATAGATAAATATAGATAAAAGATTAGTCCTGTCAGCACAGTGGTTGAAACAGTCATACCTTATACCCATCTTAGGGTACTGTTCATGTAACAATTACTTCTAACCAGAGCAGGTGGCTCATGCCTGTAATCCTAGCTACTCAGGAGGGGTAGATTTGAGGATCATGGTTCAAAGCCAGACAGCCAGAAAAATCCATGAGACTCTTACATCCAATCAATCAAGAAAAAGCCAGAAGTGTTTTTATGGCTAACCTTGAGCAAAAGGAGGCCAGGGACAGTGTCCAGGCTCAGAGTTCAAGCCCAGGACTGGCCAAAAAAAGAATTATTTCTGATAAATAATGGAATAATATTTAAATTGAGCTCAAGCAAGCCTTATATGGCTGACCGGGTAAATCAAATCAAAATCAATATACTGACACTTAGAAATACTCAAACTAGCAAGTTCATACAACTGAGAAATCATAATATGTTGAATAACTGTTGTTATTATAAAGTGATGCAAATTCCTTCAACTCTATGGGTTAGTTGCTCAGAAAACAGTAGAAAAATCCACAAAAAAAAATCCACAGAAGCCTGAGAATTTTTTTATTTCAATTTCACCCTGAGCATAGTACTCAAACCAAGTAACTTCAAACATAATCCATTTATACTGTCAGAGCAAGGAGCTCACAGAACAAAAGAAGTTGTCAGACAAATGGCTGAATAAATAAACATTAGATTGGCTGTACTTTGTTTGTAGAACAAAGCAGGTTTGGAAATACTCTGACATCTGTAATTTGATGATCACTCTTAGCATACTTTTTTTTTTTCTTCTGCCGGTCCTGGGGGCTTGAACTCAGGGCCTGGGCGCTGTCCCTGAGCTGCTTGTTTCTGATCAGTGCTAGCGCTCTACTACTTGAGATACAGCTCCATTTCCAGCTTTTGGGATGGTTAATTGGAGATTAACCTCCAGGCTGGCTTTGAACTTCAATCCTCAGACCTCAGTCTCCTGAGCAGCTAGGATGACAGGCGTGAGCCACCAGTGTTCAGCTATTTCCGAAACCACTTTTAAGTGACAGAAAAACTACAGATATCCCGATATTTAAATTATCATTAAATTAGAAAAACAGAATGTAAGATATCACAAGAAATGTACACACTGCCCTACTATGTAGCGATACCCTTTTTGCACAACACCTTGTAAAAAATTTGTGTTCAATTAATAAACAAATAAAAAAAAATTATCATTAAATTGAACAAGAGATTTTTGCTTCCACATGTAAAGATTCCCCTTCTAAAATGGAAAACACATATGGGAAATACACGGTGACATTTTAGAAGACTTTCCACTCATTTTAAATTTTGATACACACAGAATTCATGATCATTTCACCCGTCCACATTCTCTACCGAAGAATGGATTAAAACCTGGCGAACAAGACCATTTATAGAATGACACACACAGTTTTCAAGTTCAAATGCCTAGTGTGATCACTTGCAGAGAGCTGAGAAGTCTTCTTGCACCTTCCACACCAATCCAGCCATGACAAACCCAGCTCACAATAAATAACCCACAATGGTCCAATCTATACAGTTCGAGCTAGGAGGCCACATTCCACAAATCCACCCCTATTGACTTCCTAATCCTTGCTTGTGTCACAAATAGTGGCGATCTCAAAATAAATAAATAAAATAGAATAAAAAATGGCTGGAGTCCCCTTTGTCCCATCTCTCAGTCAAAGGATCTAGGACACGCTGAGAGAGAGTTGTTCCTTACCTCGTGAGTTTTCTCCAGTGACCCATCAGAACTCCATCCGTGGGTTTCTGTGGCTCAGGGTGTGTGTGCTGTCCACCAATCGCTTCCTCTAATTCATGCAGAAAAGGTGTCGCTTTTGCCAAACAGGCAGAGTGAGCTGTCTTTACTTCACACACACACTCAAGGCTGGGTGTGATCTTGGCCAGACAAGAAAGCAATTGTGCACACGCTCTTATTTCTCACACTTAGGAAGCTGCAAAAATCTGCTTCTCTTCCCAGGCAAACGATAAGCGTGGATGGCCATGCTGGTTAGCTCTGGGTTTGTTTGCAGGTGCAGCAGGGCTAGGCCTCAGAGATCCCAGCAGCCTCCTGGTGTGAAGGGCCTATTTCATCAGCAGGTTGCCCAACACCCCTTCTTCACTTCCTCTGCTCCACAGTCACTGGGGACTCCACAGTTCCTCTTTTTGTTTTGCTCGTACACTTTTGTTCCTCCTCCTCCATTTTTTGACTTCATGGTTTTAAGAGTCTTAGGGGAAACTTGCCACGAAACTCAGATCATCCGTCCCTCCCATCTGCTCTTCGGTCGCCTCGCACCCTGCCATGACTTCCTGGGAACTGCTTCCTGGATGACACCATCTCTTTGGAGTGGTTGAGTGACTTCTAGTAGTTTCAGATGGAGGAGGAGGAGGAGGAGGAGGAGGAGGAGGAGGAGGAGGAGGAGGAGGAGGAGGAGGAGGAGGAGGAGGAGGAGGAGGAGGAGGAGGAGGAGGAGGAGGAGGCGGAGGAGGAGGAGGAGGAGGAGGAGGAGGAGGAGGAGGAGGAGGAGGAGGAGGAGGAGGAGGAGGAGGAGGAGGAGGAGGAGGAGGAGGAGGAGGAGGAGGAGGAGGAGGAGGAGGAGGAGGAGGAGGAGGAGGAGGAGGAGGAGGAGGAGGAGGAGGAGGAGGAGGAGGAGGAGGAGGAGGAGGAGGAGGAGGAGGAGGAGGAGGAGGAGGAGGAGGAGGAGGAGGAGGAGGAGGAGGAGGAGGAGGAGGATTAAGAAGAGAAGAAGAGGGCTGGGAATATGGCCTAGTGGCAAGAGTGCTTGCCTCCTACACATGAAGCTCTGGGTTCGATTCCTCAGCACCACATATATGGAAAATGGCCAGAAGTGGCGCTGTGGCTCAAGTGGCAGAGTGCTAGCCTTGAGCGGGAAGAAGCCAGGGACAGTGCTCAGGCCCTGAGTCCAAGGCCCAGGACTGGCCAAAAAAAAAAAAAAAAAAAAGAAGAGAAGAAGAGGAAGAAGGAGAAAGAGAAAGATGAAGCACAGAAGAAACACAAGAAGAGAGGAGGAGGAGGAAGAGAAGAAAGGAGAAGAGGAAGAACATTAAGAAGAGAAGAGGAAGATGGAGAAAGAGGAAGAGCAGAAGAAAAACAAGAGAGGAGGAGGAGGAAGAAGAGAAAAATAGGGAGAAGGAGAAAGAGAAGGAGGAGGAGCTAAATAAGAAGAAAAAAGAGGAGGAGAAGAAAAGGAAGGAGGAGGAAAAGAGGAAGAAGAAAGAAAAAGAGGAAGAAAGAAAAGAAGGAAGGGAGGGAAGAAGAAAGGAAGGAAGGAAGGAAGGAAGGAAGGAAGGAAGGAAGGAAGGAAGGAAGGAAGGAAGGAAGGAAGGAAGAGAGCAAGCAAGAGAGCCTGCCCAAGTCACAAGCCTCAGTGACATTTCAGCTCAGTGACATTTCAACTCCCAGGAGCTGTGCCAATTCACACTCACTTCCTGAGAGCTCATAGCAGAAAGTGCTCTGTGCACAACAGTGCTTCAAGCACGGCTTGGAAGGTGGGTGCTGACCCCCCAGGGCCTTCGCTGCCCCTAGGCCCTTCCGGGGTCCTGGTTCCCATTCCACGCAAGCCACTAGGACCCCAGCAGTCAGCATTGTGGGCTACTCCAACCCTAGCACCCAGCTTCTGCCGACTGTTTCCACACAGGGGGGGCAGACTCACAGGTGCAGGGCTGACTTGTCACCCAGCTTTTTATAGACAGAGGAAGGGGGGAAAGGAAACCAAGAAAACGGTTGTTCCATGCCACGAATAGCTTTCTCCTCCTCACTTGTCTGTAATACACATGAGCTGTGAGCACAGGGGGAGCCCCCTCCTCAGTGGGCCCCATGAGCACAGGGGTCCCCCTGCTCAGTGGGCCCCATGAGCATGGTGGGGGGGGCTTCCTTCCTCAGTGAGCCACGGCTGTGCAAATGCCAGCTGCAGCCCTTTCTTTCCTTCTCTCTTTCCTCTTCTATTCTTTCTTTCTCTCTCTTCTTTCTGTCTTTCATCATTTCATTTATTTCTATCTTGCTTGCTTTCTCTCCCTTCCTTTCCTTCTCCCTTCCTTCATTTCCTTTCTTCCTTTCCTTCTTCCTTCCTTCATTTTCTTTCTTCCTTTCCTTCCTTCTTTCTCTCTTTTCCTTCCTTTCTCTCTTTCTTTCTTCTTTCTTTCTTTCTGTTTCCTTTCTGTCTTGCTTGCTTGGTTGCTTTCTCTCCCTTCCTTTCCTATCCTTCCTTCCTTCCTTTTGTATTTCTTCTTTCCTTCCTTCCTTCTTTTGTTTCCTTTCTTCTTTTCCTTCCTCTTTCTTTCTTTCTTTCTTTCCTCTGTCTCTCTTTCTGTTCATCTTCCTTCCTTCCTTCTTTTTCTATCTTGCTTGCTCTCCCTTCCTTTCCTCCATCCTTTTTCTTTCTCTCTTCCTTCCTTTCCTTCCTTTCTCCATCTCTTCTTTCTTTATTTTCCTTCTTCCTCTCTTTCTTTCTGTCTCTGTCTCTTTCTCTGTCTCTGTCTCTCTTTCTCTCTCTCTCTCTTCCTTCTTTCCTCTTTCTGTGTGTTGGTCCTGGGATTGAACTCAGGGCTTGAGTTAAAGTCTGAGCATTTTTGCTCAAGGCTAGCACTCTACCACTTGAGCCACAGCTCCACTTCTGG